>NW_027041894.1:0-35947 GCF_035048745.1 Mucor velutinosus | reverse complement strand
GTTTCATCCGAAAACACCCAACGACGCCAATCAGCAATAGTAAGATGCCTATGCTTTTTAGCCCACGCCAATCGAAGTCGCTTGTTTGTCTTGCTAAACAAATTGGTCTTTACTTTTCTACGAGATTTAAGTCCATTTCGTCTCAATGACTTGCGGATGCCATTAATTGACATATCATGGCCCATCAATCTTAAACTTTCTTGTGCTGCTCGGGAATTATCTAAAGCACCTGATCGAAGTCCTCTTGACACTAGGGACATAGTTTTAGCACCAAGTTTTTTCGGTCTTCCGCCAAGAGGTCTAGCTGGGTCAGGGCAATATAGTTTTCTGAGCCTTGTAAGAGTAGAGTTACCCACTCCTGGATACAATTTTTTTATCTTTGAGAACGAACGACCACGTTGGAGCAAAGATTGGAGAATGTTGCGTAAATTTTGTGTTAAACGAGCAAGCATAATGAAAGTTTTGAAAAAAAAAAATAAGAAAGCAAAGAAATAAAGAAAAAATATGAAAAAACTAGCTTCTTTTATACTTTTGGAATGCTCCTGGGATATTAAATACCCTGAGCATACCGCGGGTAGTTTTTTAGATTTCTTCGATACGTTTATTGGAAGTAAAGATATCAACCATTTTATATCATCTAGAATTACCCACCTAACATTTTTGCCGCGTCTCACTTTAGCTGGTTATACTGGGATTAAAATATAGTCCAGCCATAAGGTTCTTATGTTGCTGTGATTCCTATAAGCTGTTCTATCGAACGCAGTATGGGGTAGCTTTGTTTTCTGAGTTTTGGCAATATACTGGGTAAAAGTCAAGATTATTTGAACGAACGGACAGTTTTTCCCCCTACAGTAGTAAGAATATAAAAGCAAACAAAGAGATGTGTAAATAAAGTGATAATAGTAGATAAATGTTGCATACAGGCATGCATCTTAGGCTACATTCACTTTCTCCTCAAGCCACCTTTTACAGTGTAGCAGCATAGATGATGTTTATCGTATTACATCACATCTATGTTTACAAGTCCAGTCAATTGTGTGTGCACAGGTGCCTCAGGAACTACAATACATTCAATCTCCCCAATGTCAAGATATCGAGATCCACCTACACTACATGAAACATATCGACTTAGGTGGCCTCTCAACAAGCTATACCAACAATCCATAAGGCCCCAGTGGCCTGCTATTTATATACCATCTCAACGTAGTAGTCATTGACCAGGGATCTACCATATTTAAGCAAGCTAGATGCCCTGTAATAAAGAAGCTCTTTGCTTTCGTTTTAGATACAGTTGACAACTGATTATTATCATCGACTTATTATTACGAATTCACCAATAAAGTACAATGAATCAATGCGTTAATGTATACAAAGGATTCAAAGGGATCTTATATTTAATAAGTTCAATGAAATAACAAAGTCAAGGAGCTATAGAGCTATATAGATATAATTTTCAAGTAGGAATAAGATGATCTTTTATTGTTTGATATCAATTGAATATTTATATTAAATTGATTTTATGAATTATGTGTCCTGAATTCTGTTTCTATATGCTATAATTTGTAATGAAGGGCTGACCCTTCTATAATTGGTTTTGATACCCTTAATAATCCTAAAAGCTTGAACAGTTTTTATAGCTGGAAAGCTATATCTGTTGTTAAAAGATGGTGAATGATGATATTGATAATGTTACTAGAGGATGAAAGGATGGGTAATGTGGAGTTGCTTCCCATTTGTGTGCTTCCATTAGGAAAGAGAGATGTTTAAGAGTTTGAATATATCTGTCAAAATGATACGAGGCTGAGTAGTAACTGATTTGTCATTCTTGAAATAGGATCCAGAGTATATTCGAATATAAGAAACATTTAAGAGTTTAATGTCAATTTGTAGTAACAGAAGTAGAATCCAATATAGTAAGCAGTGAAACGTAGTTTATACGATAGTGTAGGCAATTTACAACAAAAAAAAGAGAGATTCAGTTACAAAACCAAAATCGATTTGTAATAGTAATCAATAAAAACAAAAAAAAAAATTATCAACACTATATCGTTATAGAGTGTAGCTTTGGTTTCTATAAAAAAATTAAAAAAAATGTGGAGAAGCTGGGCGTCGATCCCAGTGCCTCTCGCATGCTAAGCGAGCGCTCTACCATTTGAGCTACATCCCCATGGATGCTTGAATGGCTCACTTGGTTAGAGCTTCATGCGGAAGCAGTGAGTATGCCGAGAGGTCGTGGGTTCGAATCCCACCTTCGCATCCATATTTTCCGCCTTTCTAACCTGGCATGTTACTCGGTATTTGTGCTTGCACGTTTAGGTGTGCTGCGGTGCGTCTGGCCGGTTTCTACCTTGAGTCCTGTTCGTCTCCCCCGTCTTGCGGCGCGGCCATTGCTATTCCTCCCTCTGTTTCTCCTCCTCTCTGGTGGGTTTTGATGCCGTTTACTTTTACTGGTCCCCTCCCTTTTAGCAGCTCCCTCAACCTTTAATTTAAACATGCTTTTTTCCGCGAATCACTGTTAGTCTTTGCAACATATGATCATACCGATTCCGCAGTGACTACATTTGTAAATAAATAAAAACCAATATTAAACTGAGCTACATCCCGCTAACCATTTTTTTTAATCATTGAAGCCAGTAATATTAAAAAAATGCTCCAACTCTACAAATCCATACAATACATAGCCGGAACACCATTCCAGACGAACCAAAGTAAACCAGGCATTAAGCTCTGCGTCCTCTCTTTCTCCAGGTCAAAAACGGCCCCAAGTTCTCAAGATCTCCACCTTTTTTCGCTGTAGATTTCACTCAACAGTTGAAAACAAAAGAAAATGACACTCTCTCCAACCTCTCAGCACCATCATCCACAAACATCAGTTGATATCATCACATTTCAACTGATTTTGGAACAACAACTCCTCCATCTGCTCTCCAGCGAGTGAACAAGCAACTTTCAACCTTTATGATTGAGGTTCGAAATCGCTTAGCTCGTCTGGAAACCGCCCATGTCGAAATTGAGCGGTTAAAAACAGCCTGGCAGAGTCTGAAGCTGCTCGTCACGCTCTCGAAGCCCAACTTGCAGCTGGCTACTGTACTACAACTAGCCTGGCTCCCAAACCATCATCATCCCACCCACCTCCTGCCACTACTACCACCACAACAGCACCAGCATCAACTACATGCACCAATGCTACCTCTGCCACCTCTTCGTTTCCAGGAAATCAACCATCTTTTGCTGCCGTCGTTGCATCTAATACAGGTGCAAAGCGTAAGAAGAAGCCCTGCTGCTCGTCCTCCTCCTCCATCTGCCACCAAGGCATCCGCTACTCTTGCTCGTCTTTTTGCTCCTCAAAGTGATATACCATCTGGTTATCAATTTGTGTACTATGCTACTCCTGTCCGCCGTCGTCTTTCTGAGCTGCGTCGCCCTTGTACAAGGCGTAGGATTGAATAACTCTCGTGTGCTGGATATTCAATATCCTGTACAGAATGTGATTTCTTTTCCTTGTTCACAACGACTATGTTCTCACCCTCACCAAAGCCATGCATCTCCATGGTCGTGGCTCTTCTCCGTTGATTGACTTTGATCCATGTGATCCAGTCAATCTCAAAGATCCCAAATTTGCCTTCTCTCTCTCCTGATCTGCGTGTCCAAAAGGCCATTGAGGTCGAAAACCTTCGCTGCCTTCGTTCGCTGTCTTTTGTCCGTCGCTCTGTCCGTGTTTCTGTTGCTCGTTCTTTTCTTTTGTATGGATCGCATCAACCAAGCCCAATTTGATGCCATTTGAAAGAAGAAATGCTTGCTCGTTCCTCCTCCTCTGCTGCTGCTAAACCACCATCCCGATCCTCTGATCAAGAGCGTTTAGCCAAGAAACAACGTTTGAGTTATCTTGGCTACCTCTTGCATCATGATGTTGAAACTGCCTCTCTCTTGGCCTATGCTGTCTCCCCCACTCTCTCTGCTACCAAGGATCTTGAAATGTCAGAGCCTTCTGATAACTGATTGACACCTTGGTGTTGAAATCGTTTTGCTCTCTCATTCCCACTCTCATTGTTTCTGTTTCTGCTGCCTTTATGGTAGTGTCTGTATTTACTTTGTCCTCCTTCTCTGCTTCTTTCTCGTTTGGTCTTTGTCTCTCTACTCATTTTGCTATATGCAAATGCCTCGTTTTCTCCTTTTTTTCTTGCTTTTTTTGTGCCACTGAGGTCTGTGGGTTTATTTTGTCTGTGCTGCTGTCTGAACATCGAGGTATCCTCAATTGCATGTCTCATACACCATAGCTTCTTATTCTCTACCCTTTTATCTCACTTGTTTTACTCCTTTTTCCTGCCTGTACTTCTTTTTTACCAGTTTAATTTTTAGTTTAGGACCTTTTTTCCCTTTTCTGGACACTTGCATGTTGTTCCTGCATGGAGATCAAACTATCAATTTAAGCTTTTTTGCTGTACGTCGCTTCTCAGGACTTGCAACTAATGATCCAAAGATCGCATGCATATAAGTCTATATTTTTTACATTGCTAATTCATTGTAATCAATAAACAACCATAAATTTTCGCCTGAGCTACATCCCCACCTTTCTTTCCGCTAACCAATTTTTTTAATACATTGAAGCCCAGTAATATTAAAAAAATTGCTCCAACTCTACAAATCCATACAATACATAGCCAGAACACCATTCCAGACGACACCAAAGTAAACCAGGCATTAAGCTCTGCGTCCTCTCTTTCTCCAGGTCAAAAACGGCCAAGTTCCTCAAGATCTCCACCTTTTTTCGCTGTAGATTTCACTCAACAGTTGAAAACAAAGAAAATGACACTCTCTCCAACCTCTCAGCACCATCATCCACAAACATCAGTTGATATCATCAACATCTCAACTGATTTTGGAACAACAACTCCTCCATCTGCCTCTCCAGCGAGTGAACAGCAACTTTCAACCTTTATGATTGAGGTTCGAAATCGCTTAGCTCGTCTGGAAACCGCCCATGTCGAAATTGAGCGGTTAAAAACAGCCCTGGCAGAGTCTGAAGCTGATCGTCACGCTCTCGAAGCCCAACTTGCAGCTGCTACTGGTACTACAAACTAGCCTGGCTCCCAAACCATCATCATCCCACCCACCTCCTGCCACTACTACCACCACAACAGCACCAGCATCAACTACATGCACCAATGCTACCTCTGCCACCTCTTCGTCTCCAGGAAATCAACCATCTTTTGCTGCCGTCGTTGCATCTAATACAGGTGCAAAGCGTAAGAAGAAGCCTGCTGCTCGTCCTCCTCCTCCATCTGCCACCAAGGCATCCGCTACTCTTGCTCGTCTTTTTGCTCCTCAAAGTGATATACCATCTGGTTATCAATTTGTGTACTATGCTACTCCTGTCCGCCGTCGTCTTTCTGAGCTGCGTCGCCTTGTTCAAGGCGTAGGATTGAATAACTCTCGTGTGCTGGATATTCAATATCCTGTACAGAATGTGATTTCTTTCCTTGTTCATAATGACTATGTACTCACCCTCACCAAAGCCATGCATCTACATGGTCGTGGCTGCTCTCCGTTGATTGACTTTGATCCATGTGATCCAGTCAATCTCAAAGATCCCAAATTTGCTTCTCTCTCTCGTGATCTGCGTGTCCAAAAGGCCATTGAGGTCGAAAACCTTCGCTGCCTTCGTTCGCTGTCTTTTGTCCGTCGCTCTGTCCGTATTTCTGTTGCTCGTTCTTTTCTTTTGTATGATCGCATCAACCAAGCCCAATTTGATGCCATTTTGAAAGAAGAAATGCTTGCTCGTTCCTCCTCCTCTGCTGCTGCTAAACCACCATCCCGATCCTCTGATCAAGAGCGTTTAGCCAAGAAACAACGTTTGAGTTATCTTGGCTACCTCTTGCATCATGATGCTGAAACTGCCTCTCTTTTGGCTTATGCTGTCTCCCCCACTCTCTCTGCTACCAAGGATCTTGAAATGTCAGAGCCTTTTGATAACTGATTGACACCTTGGTGTTGAAATCGTTTTGCTCTCTCATTCCCACTCTCATTGTTTCTGTTTCTGCTGCCTTTATGGTAGTGTCTGTATTTACTTTGTCCTCCTTCTCTGCTTCTTTCTCGTTTGGTCTTTGTCTCTCTACTCATTTTGCTATATGCAAATGCCTCGTTTTCTCCTTTTTTTCTTGCTTTTTTTGTGCCACTGAGGTCTGTGGGTTTATTTTGTCTGTGCTGCTGTCTGAACATCGAGGTATCCTCAATTGCATGTCTCATACACCATAGCTTCTTATTCTCTACCCTTTTATCTCACTTGTTTTACTCCTTTTTCCTGCCTGTACTTCTTTTTTACCAGTTTAATTTTTAGTTTAGGACCTTTTTTCCCTTTTCTGGACACTTGCATGTTGTTCCTGCATGGAGATCAAACTATCAATTTAAGCTTTTTTGCTGTACGTCGCTTCTCAGGACTTGCAACTAATGATCCAAAGATCGCATGCATATAAGTCTATATTTTTTACATTGCTAATTCATTGTAATCAATAAACAACCATAAATTTTCGCCTGAGCTACATCCCCATCTCTTTCCGTTTTTCATCACTTTTTGCCACCTTCCCCCGGTAAAAAGTATTTCCTCACTATAAAAGCGGTTTATCTCGACAACAAACACTCCAACTAGCCTTCAGTTGTACCAGTTTACTTGCATTTAGTCAACGTACATTGTGTTATAACTTCCAGTTTGTTGGACATCTTTTTCATATTTTATTGAATCTCCACAGTTTGATAGAATATTTTCAGCCATGCTCAACAATAATCAGCAATCTATGGATTTGAATCAGCTCATCCAAACTGTTCAACAACAACAGCAACAACTGGTCTCTCTCACCGAGCGAGTACAGCAACATGACAATCTCCTTGCTCGCCTGGACCTTTTGGAAAAGGAAAATGGAGAATTGAAAAATCAGTTACAGGCCAAGGACCTTGCAATTGAAAAATTACAGGGCCAACTCTCATCCCGCCGCACCAATCAAGGTGCTCAATCCAGCTCTCAGGTAACACCAACCCAAGAGCTTGTTACTATTCACCAACCCGATGCTACTCAAGGTAGCTACGCATCTGCTGCCCGTAAAGGTGCCCAACATCGTGACCCTGCCCGTACTACCAAGCGACGTCTTGCTGCAGGTCGTATGTTCCAAACCGCCACCACCAAAGGTCAACAAGGATACCAGTATGTGTATCTAGGCCGCTCTGGTAAAATCCTGCGCTCTGAGGTTCGTTACCAACTTCGCCGAGCTGGTATTGATACTGGCCGTGTGTTAGACATCTGTTTCCCTGCCACTGGCGTCATTGGCATCTTGCTCCACATCCAATATGTAGAGGAGTTTCTCGCCTGTATGCGCAAATGTGAAGCTGATCACATTGAAAACTTTCAACCCTTGGATCCCAACAACATTGCTGATCCCAAATATGCTGATCTTGCCATTGAAGAGCGTGAGCAATTGATCTATGAATTCACCAACACCCGTGCTCTGCAAACCCTCTCTTTCCTTCGTCCACTCAACGTTAGTGGCGTTGGCAAATACTTTGTCTCTGCTGGCTGGATCTCTCAAGAAGAGCTAGATATAGCCGTCTCTGAAGCTATCGGTCGTCTTGCCGAGAAGGAGCCCAAAAAGGCTAAATTCTTATTCAAGCGTCAAAAGGACGATCATGACAGCAATGGCTCTGCTATGGAACTCTAATGAGTAACATAGCTACTAGTCATACTCCCAATAACAACCCAGTCCACTCCTTTCAAGTCTCTCTCTCCCTTTGGAATGCCAATGGTCTACGTCAATCAACGGTACATGATGTTCTCCATCATGTTCAGAACACTCATGTACTGCTTGTCACTGAAACCTGGCTAACCTCTGGTTCTTTCCCTACTAACTGGTCTCAATTCCACCTCTATGGCTCTAAAGTACCTGGTGCATTTAACCGTGGTTCTGGTGGCATTACTGCCTTTGTCTCTCCTTCCTGTCCTTTCTCTGTCTCTCAACTTCCATCTTACAATGCACACACTTTGTCCCTTAAGGTTGGCACCCTTACGGTTCATTGTGTGTATCTGCCTCCACCCTTATCCTCGGATAAGGTGCTCTCGCTTCTTCGCTCGTTACCCGTAACCAGTGATACCATCCTTTGTGGTGATTTCAATGCTCGCTTTGGATCTCTACTGGGTGATACTAATGCTAATCCTCGTGGTACCTCACTACTGCCATGGCTGGAGGAGTCCTCTTTTTCCATTCTCAATGAGTCTTTAGCATTTGGTACACCCACATTCACAACTTTTCGACGTCAACAAGAGGTTCATAGCATCATTGATCTGTTTCTTACAAACATTGGCGAGGCTGCTCTGTTACATCCTCAACTGGTGGTTGAATCTGATCTGTCTCTTGGCTCTGATCATCGGCTGATGGTACTTACTTTCGAGTATGTGCCCCCTCCCGATGATACTCTTGGTTCTGGTAGCTCTGGTGGTTTGGCCCCTAGACGGCAATGGAAGCTCTCGAAATTGAGGAAAAAGCGGCCTTTGGGCTTGCTTCGTGAATCCTTTCGAACTTCTGTTGCTCCTTTGGTTGGTTCTCTCTCTGGTTTGGTGTCTGCTCCCCCTGGTGTTTGTCCAGATATTGATGCAATCAACGATTCTTTGAATCAATGTTTGTATGAATCTCTGGATAGCTCAATTGGTGTGAAATCTGGTCGTCCTGGCCACTGGAAAAAGTACTGGACACAGGAAATTGAGGATGCTGCTCGTGAAAGAGATACTATGTATAGTAGATGGAGGTGGGCAAGTCGTTTTGCCAAAGTCGAAACATGGAATCTCTATCAAGCTGCTCACAGGCGTTTTCGTTCTCTTGTACAAGCTGCTAAGCGTCGATCGTGGAATCAGTTTTGCTCTGATTTGGAAAAGGATTTTTCGAAAGCTACTGCTGCAATCAAGCGCATTAAAAGAAACAAGGAATGCTCTGCAACGTACAGTCATCCAGACGGTCCAACTGCCTCTGTCAACACAATGGCGTCCCATCTTGCCTCTGTCTATGATGGCTCCCTGTTGAATAATGCGTCTCGCCTTGCTGCTCCGTCCAATTTCTCTGATTTGCCTTATGATGTGTCCACCGCTGATTTGGGTCTATTTGATGCTGATACACTTGTCTCCCTCATTAAGCGTTTGCCAAATGGGAAAGCTCCTGGTCCTGATCATTTGAAAGCTGAAATGCTGAAGGCTCTAGCATCTGACATTGCACCCGTATTGTCTCTGCTCTTTACACTCTGCTCTCAGTGGTCGTATACACCAGCCCTATGGCGACATGCTCAAGTCTTTCCCATTTACAAGAAAGGTGATGTATCTGATCCTGCAAACTTTCGTCCAATTTCGCTTACTTCGGTGATGCGTAAATTGTTCGAATTCTCTCTGATGCCTGCTCTCGATGAACATTCGCCTGCACTTGATGTAGCTCAAGGTGGTTTTCGCCCACAGCGTAGTCCTCTGGATTAAGCCCTCTGTTTACATGACTTGATGCACGACTACTTCCTCACCCATCACCACTATCCTGTGGTTGCTTTCCTGGACATCAAATCAGCGTATGATACCGTGGATCGTCGAGTGATTTGGGATGCTCTCTCTCGTTCTTCTCTGCCTCGTTCAGTTCTCAGTTTGCTCATCCACATGTTCGATGATGTACTCGTGTCTGTGTTGATTGCAAATCACACCTCTGTTCCCTTTTCGCCTGCTACTGGCGTATTGCAGGGTTCAGTGCTCAGCCCTCACTTGTACTCTCTGTACATCAACTCTCTGCCTGCTCTTCTTCGTTCTGCTGTCAGTCGCGGTACTATGGTATCACCACCTGGGATGCCTAGTGTTTGCGTGAATAGCCTGCTCTTTGCTGATGATGTGGCCATATTTGGCTCTCGTACTGATGTGCAAACCATGTTGGATATCGCTTCAGATCACTCGTTCTCTCTTGGCTACAGGTGGAAACCATCAAAATGTGCTGTACTTTGTGCTCCTACTGCCTCTACTCGTCATCCATTGTCTCTATACGGTGAACCTCTTCCTGTGGTAGAGGAATTCACGTATCTTGGTATGCCGTTTAGATATAAAGGTCTGTATGCCCCTGGGATTCTCAATCTGCGTGCTTCTGGTGCTATCAAGACAATGGCATTGTTAAATTCGGTTGGTGTCAATCGAAATGGTTTTTCTCTGTTGCTTTGTGCTCGTTTGTATAAAAGCTTTATTCGTCCCAAACTGGAATACGGCTTAGCTATATCTCATCTCTCTTTCCGTGACTTCAAGGCTCTTGATGCTCTGCAAAATCGATTGGTTGGTATGTTTGTTGGTAGTACATGGTACAATGTTGCCAAACATTTGACCTGTCTTCCCAGCATGAAGCATCGATATAACGTTCTGACAACACGTTATGCCCTTCGTGCTGATACTCTCCCTGATGATTGCTTGTTGGTTCTGCTTCGTCGTGGTTTACTGTACACTCGTCTAGACAGATTTATCTGTCAAAACCCGTTGTATCTAACACTGCCTGATCCGCCGCCATTCACCACTGCTGGTCTTACTGAAGTCTTTGATTCGTATTGGCAAGATCAAGTAGATCGTCAACTTGCTGCTGCTGCTGTTTCTGGTGCTCAGACTCTCCTTCGTGCTTGTCGTCCGTCTGTCTCTCGTCCAGATCCCATCCTGTATCTGCCTATTGGTCGATCTGCTCGTAGTCGTCTTGTGCGGTGGCGTCTTGGACGTTTCACCAATATGCGTGAAGAATGTCCGTGCACTACCGGTGAGTTTATCTCCCGAGATCACTTTCTGACATGTCGTGCTCTGGATCGTACCTTTTTTGATGCTTTGCCACCTGCTCCACCTGGTGTACATCGCATTGACCATGCTCTGAACTGTCTTCCAGACAAAGCTTCAGCTGGTCCACCGTACTTTTGGTCTGCTTTGCTCCTTTTGTTGCATGCCATTGATTGCCTTGTGCATCCTCTGGCTGTGATCCCACCAGATCCAGATCCTGGATCGCTCTGGTTTTCTGCTCATTGATGAACGTTTGTTGTTTTTGCTTTCTCGGTGCGATGCCACGGTGGTAAGTAATTATCAAAGTTCCCATCCGTTGGTCATTCCTCCAGATCAAATCAACAATACCAGTACTCATGCCGATCCTCTGCAACTACCACACTTTCCTTTTTCCCTTTTTCTTCGTTAGTGTCCTCATAAGGGTTTTTTGTACCTGCTACTCTTTTGTTTCTAGAATTCTAGGCTAATGCTCCCATCGAGTGCCCATTGAATTCATGTATATAATAAAAATCAACGTTAAACTGAGCTACATCCCCAGGCATCTCTTTCCGTTTTTCAACACTTTTTGCCACCGTTTTCGGAAAAAAGTTGTTCCAGACTAGAAAAAACGTATTTCCTCGATAACTACCAACTCCAACAACTCGAAATTACACAACTTTGCTTGCCTTTGGTAACAGTTTATTGTGTTATAGTTTCAAATTTGTCGAACACCTCCTTGATATTTTTTTAAAAAATTTTCAAATTTATAAAAAAATATTCTCCGTCATGGCCACCAATCTACAGGGTATGGATATGAATCAGCTTCAAATGATTCTTAATCAGCTCCAAGAACAACTTACCTCGGTTACTGCTCGCGTCAACGAACATGATGGTCTTCTTGCTCGTTTAGATACTCTGGAAAAAGAGAATTCAGAGTTGAAAAAACTTTTACAGGACAAGGACCTTGCAATTCAAAAATTGCAGGGTGCAGTCTCCGGTCACGTGGTCCCCTCTGGTTCGAGTCGGCCCACGGCGGTAGAGGGGTCAACCCTCAAAACTACTACTGGCTCTATGAATACTAAGGCTACTAAATCACCTAGCTATGCAAATGTCGCAAAGGCTGCTGCTACTCTTCCTGATCCTGCTACTGAAGCTAAGCAAGCTAAGAAGCGTCTTGCTATTGGTCGCGCCTTTACAACTGCTGCTCGTAAAGGTCCTCAAGGTTACCAATATGTTTATATTGGTAGATCTAAGAAGATTGCACGCTCTGAAGTTCGCTCTCTCTTGCGCAAAGCCGGCGTTGATTTGGGTCGTGTGCTTGACATCTGTTTCCCAGCATCCGATGTTATTGGCATCCTGGTGCATGTGCAATATGTTCAGGATTTTACTGCACTTTTGGAGGCTTGTGAGGCTGAATTCTTCTTCGACTTTGACCCTTTGGACCCTGCTAACATAGCTGATCCTAAGTATGACTCTTTGACTCTGGATCAACGTACTGCTTTGATCATGGAATTTACTGCTGCTCGGTGTCTGCAAACCTTAGCTTTCCTACGTCCTCTGAATGTCAGTGGTGTTGGTAAGTACTTTGTTGAGCAAGGCTGGATTTGTGACGAAGACCTTTCTGTTTCTGTTGGTGATGCCATTCAACGCTTTGCAAAGAAGGAACCCAAGAGGGCTAACTTCTTGTTCCGTCGCAAGATTAATGCTGACTCTGCCAATGAAGATTCTGCTATGGAACAATAATGTGTTCCACCACTGAGTCCTCGATACTGTATACCCAAAATGATAACCCTGTCCACTCCTTATTTGTCTCTCTCTCTCTTTGGAATGCCAATGGTCTTCGTCAATCAGTGATTCACGATGTTCTCTCTCATGTCCTGGATACTCATGTCTTGCTGGTTACTGAAACCTGGCTAACTTCTGGCTCTTTTCCTACAGATTGGTCCCAATACCATCTTTACGGTTCGAAAGTACCTGGTGCCTTCAACCGTGGTTCTGGTGGTATTACTGCTTTTGTCTCTCCTTCCTGTCCTTACTCTGTCTATCAACTCCCATCCTATAATCCGCATACTTTGTCCCTTAAGGTTGGCTCCCTTACGGTCCATTGTGTATACTTACCTCCACCCTTATCATCTGATAAGGTGCTCTCGGCCCTTAGTTCATTACCTATGACTAGGGATACTATTCTATGTGGCGATTTCAATGCTCGGTTGGGTTCTCTCACTGGTGATGCTATCTCTAATGCTCGTGGTAATGCTCTCAAACCTTGGTTTGATGAACACTGCTTGTCTGTACTCAATGCGTCTTTGGCTTTTGGTGTTACGACGTACTCTTCTTTTCGGCAGCAACAAGAATTGAGTAGTATCATTGATTTGTTTTTGACAAATATTGGTGATGTTGCTTTGGTGAATCCTCAACTGGTGGTTGAGTCTGATCTGTCTCTTGGTTCTGACCATCGATTGATGTCACTTACTTTCGGGTATGTGCCACCTCTCGATGACACTGTGGCTCCTGGTGATTCTGTTCTGGCTCCTCGGCGTCAATGGAAGCTCTCGAAATTGACGAAAGAGAAGCCTTTGGGCTTACTCCGTGAATCCTTTCGATCTTCTGTTGCTCCTCTGGTTGGTACTCTTTCTGGTTTGGTGTCTGCTCCTCCTGGTGTTCGTCCAGATATTGATGCACTCAACGATTCTTTGAATCAATGTTTGTATGAATCTCTGGATAGTTCTATTGGTGTGAAATCTGGTCGTCCTGGCCATTGGAAGAAGTACTGGACGCAAGAAATTCAGGATGCTGCTACTGTACGTGATCACTCTTATAGTCAATGGAGGCATGCCTTTGGTATTGTCAAAGTTGAAAAATGGTCCTTATACAAAATTGCGCATCGCAAGTTTCGCTCCCTGGTGCAAGCTGCAAAGCGAAGGTCCTGGAAACAGTTCTGTGGTATTCTAGAAAAGGATTTCTCAAAAGCTACTGCTGCTATCAAGCGCATCAAGCGTAACAAAGAGTCTTCTGCTACCTACAGTCATCCCGACGGTCCTGCTGCTTCTGTCACTGCTATGGGTTCTCATCTCGCTTCGGTGTATGATGGCTCTCTGCTTGCCACTGCTACTCGTCCTGCTGCTCCCCCCACTTTTGACTCTGTTCTGCCTTTTTGTGTGCCTGTGGATTTGTCACTGTTCGATGTTGATACTCTTGTATCTCACATTCAGCGGCTCCCAACACATAAAGCTCCTGGTCCAGATCATATTAAAGCTGAGATGCTCAAGTCCTTGGTCTCTGAGATTGCTCCGGTGTTGTCTCTGTTGTTCACTCTGTGTTACCAATGGTCGTATACTCCTGCTCTCTGGCGTCATGCCCAAGTCTTCCCCATCTTCAAGAAAGGTGATGCTTCTGATCCCGCCAACTATAGGCCTATTTCTCTGACTTCTGTTGTGCGCAAACTGTTTGAGTTCTCTCTCATGCCTGAGCTGGATGCCCATTCTCCTGCCCTTGACATTGCCCAAGGTGGTTTCCGCCCTCAACGTAGTCCTCTGGATCAAGCCCTCTGCTTGCATGACTTGATGCATGATTACTTTGTTGCGCACCGTCGTCGTCCTGTTGTCGCTTTCTTGGATATCAAGTCAGCATATGACACAGTCGATCGTCGTGTTATCTGGTCTGCTTTGGCTGGTTCTAGTCTTCCTCGTGCTGTTCTGGGTCTGTTGATCAACATGTTTGATGATGTGTCTGTCTCTGTCTTGATTGCTAATCACAACTCGACTGCCTTCTCTCCTGTCACTGGTGTTCTGCAAGGCTCAGTGCTCAGTCCTCACTTGTACTCGTTGTATATCAACTCTTTACCAAGTCTTTTGCGTTCTGGTGCTACTGGTGCTACTATGCTGCCTGTGCCTGGTGCTGATGCTCCTATTGCTATCAATAGTCTCCTGTTCGCTGATGATGTGGCTGTCTTTGGTTCAAAGTCTGAGGTTCAGCGTATGTTGGATCTTGCTGCTGGTCATTCTGTCTCTCTTGGATATAGGTGGAAGCCTTCCAAATGTGCTGTGCTTGGTACTGCTGCTGCTCTTGCTGGTTCTCCTCTGGTACTTTACAATGAAGCTCTGCCTGTCGTTGACGAATTTACATACCTTGGTATGCCATTCCGATACAAAGGCCTACATGCTCCTGGTATTCTGTCTCTGCGTTCTGCTGGTGCTGTCAAGACCATGGCTCTGTTAAACTCTGTTGGTGTCAACCGCAATGGTTTCTCTTTGCTGCTCTCCTCTCGCCTGTACAGGACATTTATTCGTCCTAAGCTTGAATATGGTCTGGCCATCTCCCATCTCTCTGCTCGTGATTTTACTGCTATGGATACTTTGCAAAACCGACTTGTTGGCATGTTTGTGGGTAGTACTTGGGTTAATGTCGCCAAGCACATTACCTGTCTTCCCAGTATCAAACATCGCTACAATGTCCTGGCTACCCGTTTTGCTCTGCGTGCTGATACTCTGCCTGACGATTGTCTGCTGGTTCTGCTTCGTGCCCATTTGCACTATACAAGGTTGGATCGTTTTATATGTGAAAACCCTCTGTATCAGTCGCTGCCTGACCCTGTTCCTTCTTCTGCTGGCTTGCGCACTACCTTTGCTGCCTATTGGCAAGATCAGGTTGATCTCCAGCTCTCTGCTGCTGCTGTCACTGGTCGTCATACTTTGCTTCGTGCTTGTCGTCCTGACACCATGAGGCCTGATCCCATACTTTACCTGCCTCTTGGTCGTATTGCTCGAAGTCGTTTGGTCCGTTGGCGCCTTGGTCGTTTCACAAACATGCGAGAGGAGTGCCCATGTATGTCACCTGCAGGTGTTCACATCTCTCGTGATCACTTTTTGTACTGTCGTGCTCTTGATCCTGACTTGATCGATGCCTTGCCGCCTGCTCCACCTGGTGTGCACCGTATTGACCATGCTCTTAATTGCTTGCCCACTAATGCCTCTGCCGGTCCTCCTGATTTCTGGCCTGCTCTACTGAACCTCCTGTATGCTATCGATTGCCTTGTGCATCCTCTGGCTGTCATTGCTCCGGATCCAGATCCAGCGTCTCTTTGGTACTCCAGTACTGGTTGATCTGACAGGGATGAACATGTTCCATTGTTGTTTTCTACGTGCGGCTCCTCGGTGGTAAGTCATTATCAAAGTTCCCATCCGTTGGTTGTCCCTCGAGATCCTCAATGTGAGCACCACTAGTCTCCATGTCCTGTACTCTTGTCACTGCATTTTTTGTCCCTTTGAAAGTGCTCTGGAGGGGTTTTTTTAGTTACTTGCTCTATATTTGTTCTTGAAGTTAGGCTATGCTCACATCGAGTGCCCATTAAATTTCTTATAAATAAAAACAATCTTTAAACTGAGCTACATCCCCTACGCATCTGCTGCCCGTAAAGGTGCTCAACATCGTGACCCTGCCCGTACTACCAAGCGACGTCTTGCTGCAGGTCGCATGTTCCAAACCACCACCACCAAAGGTCAACAAGGATACCAGTATGTGTATCTAGGCCGCTCTGGTAAAATCCTGCGCTCTGAGGTTCGTTACCAACTTCGCCGAGCTGGTATTGATACTGGCCGTGTGTTAGACATCTGTTTCCCTGCCACTGGCGTCATTGGCATCTTGCTCCACATCCAATATGTAGAGGAGTTTCTCGCCTGTATGCGCAAATGTGAAGCTGATCACATTGAAAACTTTCAACCCTTGGATCCCAACAACATTGCTGATCCCAAATATGCTGATCTTGCCATTGAAGAGCGTGAGCAATTGATCTATGAATTCACCAACACCCGTGCTCTGCAAACCCTCTCTTTCCTTCGTCCACTCAACGTTAGTGGCGTTGGCAAATACTTTGTCTCTGCTGGCTGGATCTCTCAAGAAGAGCTAGATATAGCCGTCTCTGAAGCTATCGGTCGTCTTGCCGAGAAGGAGCCCAAAAAGGCTAAATTCTTGTTCAAGCGTCAAAAGGAAGATCATGACAGCAATGGCTCTGCTATGGAACTCTAATGAGTAACATAGCTACTAGTCATACTCCCAATAACAACCCAGTCCACTCCTTTCAAGTCTCTCTCTCCCTTTGGAATGCCAATGGTCTACGTCAATCAACGGTACATGATGTCCTCCATCATGTTCAGAACACTCATGTACTGCTTGTCACTGAAACCTGGCTGACCTCTGGTTCTTTCCCTACTAACTGGTCTCAATTCCACCTCTATGGCTCTAAAGTACCTGGTGCATTTAACCGTGGTTCTGGTGGCATTACTGCCTTTGTCTCTCCTTCCTGTCCTTTCTCTGTCTCTCAACTTCCGTCTTACAATGCACACACTTTGTCCCTTAAGGTTGGCACCCTTACGGTTCATTGTGTGTATCTGCCTCCACCCTTATCTTCGGATAAGGTGCTCTCGCTTCTTCGCTCGTTACCCGTAACCGGTGATACCATCCTTTGTGGTGATTTCAATGCTCGCTTTGGATCTCTACTGGGTGATACTAATGCTAATCCTCGTGGTACCTCACTACTTCCATGGCTGGAGGAGTCCTCTTTTTCCATTCTCAATGAGTCTTTAGCATTTGGTACACCCACATTCACAACTTTTCGACGTCAACAAGAGGTTCATAGCATCATTGATCTGTTTCTTACAAACATTGGCGAGGCTGCTCTGTTACATCCTCAACTGGTGGTTGAATCTGATCTGTCTCTTGGCTCTGATCATCGGCTGATGGTACTTACTTTCGAGTATGTGCCCCCTCCTGATGATACTCTTGGTTCTGGTAGCTCTGGTGGTTTGGCCCCTAGACGGCAATGGAAGCTCTCGAAATTGAGGAAAAAGCGGCCTTTGGGCTTGCTTCGTGAATCCTTTCGATCTTCTGTTGCTCCTTTGGTTGGTTCTCTCTCTGGTTTGGTGTCTGCTCCTCCTGGTGTTTGTCCAGATATTGATGCACTCAACGATTCTTTGAATCAATGTTTGTATGAATCTCTGGATAGCTCAATTGGTGTGAAATCTGGTCGTCCTGGCCACTGGAAAAAGTACTGGACACAGGAAATTGAGGATGCTGCTCGTGAAAGAGATACTATGTATAGTAGATGGAGGTGGGCAAGTCGTTTTGCCAAAGTCGAAACATGGAATCTCTATCAAGCTGCTCACAGGCGTTTTCGTTCTCTTGTACAAGCTGCTAAGCGTCGATCGTGGAATCAGTTTTGCTCTGATTTAGAAAAGGACTTTTCGAAAGCCACTGCTGCAATCAAGCGCATTAAAAGAAACAAGGAATGCTCTGCAACGTACAGTCATCCAGACGGTCCAACTGCCTCTGTCAACACAATGGCGTCCCATCTTGCCTCAGTCTATGATGGCTCTTTGTTGAATAATGCGTCTCGCCCTACTGCTCCCCAAGTGAACAACTCTGATTTGCCTTACGCTGTGCCTACTGATCTGTCTCTGTTTGATGCTGATATACTTGTCGCTCTCATTAAGCGTTTGCCAAATGGGAAAGCTCCTGGTCCTGATCATTTGAAAGCTGAAATGCTGAAGGCTCTAGCATCTGACATTGCACCCGTATTGTCTCTGCTCTTTACACTCTGCTCTCAGTGGTCGTATACACCAGCTCTATGGCGACATGCTCAAGTCTTTCCCATTTACAAGAAAGGTGATGTATCTGATCCTGCAAACTTTCGTCCAATTTCGCTTACTTCGGTGATGCGTAAATTGTTCGAATTCTCTCTGATGCCTGCTCTTGATGAACATTCGCCTGCACTTGATGTTGCTCAAGGTGGTTTTCGCCCACAGCGTAGTCCTCTGGATCAAGCCCTCTGTTTACATGACTTGATGCACGACTACTTCCTCACCCACCATCACTATCCTGTGGTGGCTTTCCTGGACATCAAGTCAGCGTATGATACCGTGGATCGTCGAGTGATTTGGGATGCTCTCTCTCGTTCTTCTCTGCCTCGTTCAGTTCTCAGTTTGCTCATCCACATGTTCGATGATGTACTCGTGTCTGTGTTGATTGCAAATCACACCTCTGTTCCCTTTTCGCCTGCTACTGGCGTATTGCAGGGTTCAGTGCTCAGCCCTCACTTGTACTCTTTGTACATCAACTCTCTGCCTGCTCTTCTTCGTTCTGCTGTCAGTCGCGGTACTATGGTATCACCACCTGGGATGCCTAGTGTTTGCGTGAATAGCCTGCTCTTTGCTGATGATGTAGCCATATTTGGCTCTCGTACTGATGTGCAAACCATGTTGGATGTCGCTTCAGATCACTCGTTCTCTCTTGGCTACAGATGGAAACCATCAAAATGTGCTGTACTTTGTGCTCCCACTGCCTCTACTCGTCATCCATTGTCCCTATACGGTGAACCTCTTCCTGTGGTAGAGGAATTCACGTATCTTGGTATGCCGTTTAGATATAAAGGTCTGTATGCCCCTGGGATTCTCAATCTGCGTGCTTCTGGTGCTATCAAGACAATGGCATTGTTGAATTCGGTTGGTGTCAATCGAAATGGTTTTTCTCTGTTGCTTTGTGCTCGTTTGTATAAAAGCTTTATTCGACCCAAGCTGGAATACGGCTTAGCAATATCGCATCTCTCTTTCCGTGACTTCAAGGCTCTTGATGCTCTGCAAAATCGATTGGTTGGTATGTTTGTTGGTAGTACATGGTACAATGTTGCCAAACATTTGACCTGTATTCCCAGCATGAAGCATCGATATAATGTCCTGGCAACACGTTATGCTCTTCGTGCTGATACTCTCCCTGATGATTGCTTGTTGGTTCTGCTTCGTCGTGGCTTACTGTACACTCGTCTAGACAGATTTATTTGTCAAAACCCGTTGTATCTGACACTACCTGATCCGCCGCCATTCACCACTGCTGGTCTTACTGAAATCTTTGATTCGTATTGGCAAGATCAAGTGGATCGTCAACTTGCTACCGCTGCTGCTACTGGTGCTCAGACTCTCCTTCGTGCTTGTCGTCCGTCTGTCTCTCGTCCAGATCCCATTCTGTATCTGCCTATTGGTCGATCTGCTCGTAGTCGTCTTGTGCGGTGGCGTCTTGGACGTTTCACCAATATGCGTGAAGAATGTCCGTGCACTACCGGTGAGTTTATCTCCCGAGATCACTTTCTGACATGTCGCGCTCTGGACCGTACCTTTTTTGATGCTTTGCCACCTGCTCCACCTGGTATCCATCGCATTGATCATGCTCTGAACTGTCTTCCAGACAAAGCTTCAGCTGGTCCACCGTACTTTTGGTCTGCTTTGCTCCTTTTGTTGCATGCCATTGATTGCCTTGTGCATCCTCTGGCTGTGATCCCACCAGATCCAGATCCTGGATCGCTCTGGTTTTCTGCTCATTGATGAACGTTTGTTGTTTTTGCTTTCTCGGTGCGATGCCACGGTGGCAAGTAATTATCAAAGTTCCCATCCGTTGGTCATTCCTCCAGATCAAATCAACAATACCAGTATTCATGCCGCTCCTTTGCCACTACCACACTTTCCTTTTCCCTTTTTCTTAGTTAGTGTCCCCATAAGGGTTTTTTGTACCTGCTACTCTTTTGTTTCTAGAATTCTAGGCTAATGCTCCCATCGAGTGCCCATTGAATTCATGTATATAATAAAAATCAACGTTAAACTGAGCTACATCCCCACCTTTCTTTCCGCTAACCAATTTTTTTAATACATTGAAGCCCAGTAATATTGAAAAAATTGACCCAACTCTACAATTCCATACAATACATAGCAAGAACATCATTCCAGACGACACCAAAGTAAACCAGGCATTAAGCTGTGCGTCCTCTCTTTCTCCAGGTCAAAAACGGCCAAGTTCCTCAAGATCTCCACCTTTTTTCGCTGTAGATTTCACTCAACAGTTGAAAACAAAGAAAATGACATTCACTCCAACCTCTCATCAGCACCATCATCCACAAACATCAGTTGATATCATCAACATTTCTACTGATTTTGGACCAACAACTCCTCCATCTGCCTCTCCAGCGAGTGAACAGCAACTTTCAACCTTTATGATTGAGGTTCGAAATCGCTTAGCTCGTCTGGAAACCGCCCATGTCGAAATTGAGCGGTTAAAAACAGCCCTGGCAGAGTCTGAAGCTGCTCGTCACGCTCTCGAAGCCCAACTTGCAGCTGCTACTGGTACTACAACTAGCCTGGCTCCCAAACCATCATCATCCCACCCACCTCCTGCCACTACTACCACCACAACAGCACCAACATCAACTACATGCACCAATGCTACCTCTGCCACCTCTTCGTCTCCAGGAAATCAACCATCTTTTGCTGCCGTCGTTGCATCTAATACAGGTGCAAAGCGTAAGAAGAAGCCTGCTGCTCGTCCTCCTCCTCCATCTGCCACCAAGGCATCCGCTACTCTTGCTCGTCTTTTTGCTCCTCAAAGTGATATACCATCTGGTTATCAATTTGTGTACTATGCTACTCCTGTCCGCCGTCGTCTTTCTGAGCTGCGTCGCCTTGTTCAAGGCGTAGGATTGAATAACTCTCGTGTGCTGGATATTCAATATCCTGTACAGAATGTGATTTCTTTCCTTGTTCACAACGACTATGTTCTCACCCTCACCAAAGCCATGCATCTCCATGGTCGTGGCTCTTCTCCGTTGATTGACTTTGATCCATGTGATCCAGTCAATCTCAAAGATCCCAAATTTGCTTCTCTCTCTCGTGATCTGCGTGTCCAAAAGGCCATTGAGGTCGAAAACCTTCGCTGCCTTCGTTCGCTGTCTTTTGTCCGTCGCTCTGTCCGTGTTTCTGTTGCTCGTTCTTTTCTTTTGTATGATCGCATCAACCAAGCCCAATTTGATGCCATTTTGAAAGAAGAAATGCTTGCTCGTTCCTCCTCCTCTGCTGCTGCTAAACCACCATCCCGATCCTCTGATCAAGAGCGTTTAGCCAAGAAACAACGTTTGAGTTATCTTGGCTACCTCTTGCATCATGATGCTGAAACTGCCTCTCTTTTGGCTTATGCTGTCTCCCCCACTCTCTCTGCTACCAAGGATCTTGAAATGTCAGAGCCTTCTGATAACTGATTGACACCTTGCTGTTGAAATCGTTTTGCTCTCTCATTCCCACTCTCGTTGTTTCTGTTTCTGCTGCCTTTATGGTAGTGTCTGTATTTACTTTGTCCTCCTTCTCTGCTTCTTTCTCGTTTGGTCTTTGTCTCTCTGCTCATTTTGCTATATGCAAATGCCTCGTTTTCTCCTTTTTTTCTTGCTTTTTTTGTGCCACTGAGGTCTGTGGGTTTATTTTGTCTGTGCTGCTGTCTGAACATCGAGGTATCCTCAATTGCATGTCTCATACACCATAGCTTCTTATTCTCTACCCTTTTATCTCACTTGTTTTACTCCTTTTTCCTGCCTGTACTTCTTTTTTACCA
The DNA here is from genome assembly GCF_035048745.1 of Mucor velutinosus. Lineage (NCBI taxonomy): Eukaryota > Fungi > Mucoromycota > Mucoromycetes > Mucorales > Mucoraceae > Mucor > Mucor velutinosus. Next base: position 13,749 of record NW_027041894.1, on the reverse strand, counting down.
GTTTAATTTTTAGTTTAGGACCTTTTTTCCCTTTTCTGGACACTTGCATGTTGTTCCTGCATGGAGATCAAACTATCAATTTAAGCTTTTTTGCTGTACGTCGCTTCTCAGGACTTGCAACTAATGATCCAAAGATCGCATGCATATAAGTCTATATTTTTTACTTTGCTAATTCATTGTAATCAATAAACAACCATAAATTTTCGCCTGAGCTACATCCCCCTCGTCCAGATCCCATTCTGTATCTGCCTATTGGTCGATCTGCTCGTAGTCGTCTTGTGCGGTGGCGTCTTGGACGTTTCACCAATATGCGTGAAGAATGTCCGTGCACTACCGGTGAGTTTATCTCCCGAGATCACTTTCTGACATGTCGTGCTCTGGATCGTACCTTTTTTGATGCTTTGCCACCTGCTCCACCTGGTGTACATCGCATTGACCATGCTCTGAACTGTCTTCCAGACAAAGCTTCAGCTGGTCCACCGTACTTTTGGTCTGCTTTGCTCCTTTTGTTGCATGCCATTGATTGCCTTGTGCATCCTCTGGCTGTGATCCCACCAGATCCAGATCCTGGATCGCTCTGGTTTTCTGCCCATTGATGAACGTTTGTTGTTTTTGCTTTCTCGGTGCGATGCCACGGTGGTAAGTAATTATCAAAGTTCCCATCCGTTGGTCATTCCTCCAGATCAAATCAACAATACCAGTATTCATGCCGATCCTATGCCACTACCACACTTTCCTTTTTCCCTTTTTCTTAGTTAGTGTCCCCATAAGGGTTTTTTGTACCTGCTACTCTTTTGTTTCTAGAATTCTAGGCTAATGCTCCCATCGAGTGCCCATTGAATTCATGTATATAATAAAAATCAACGTTAAACTGAGCTACATCCCCATCTCTTTCCGTTTTTCATCACTTTTTGCCACCTTCCCCCGGTAAAAAGTATTTCCTCACTATAAAAGCGGTTTATCTCGACAACAAACACTCCAACTAGCCTTCAGTTGTACCAGTTTACTTGCATTTAGTCAACGTACATTGTGTTATAACTTCCAGTTTGTTGGACATCTTTTTCATATTTTATTGAATCTCCAAAGTTTGATAGAATATTTTCAGCCATGCTCAACAATAATCAGCAATCTATGGATTTGAATCAGCTCATCCAAACTGTTCAAGAACAACAGCAACAACTGGTCTCTCTCACCGAGCGAGTACAGCAACATGACAATCTCCTTGCTCGCCTGGACCTTTTGGAAAAGGAAAATGGAGAATTGAAAAATCAGTTACAAGCCAAGGACCTTGCAATTGAAAAATTACAGGGCCAACTCTCATCCCGCCGCACCAATCAAGGTGCTCTTTCCAGCTCTCAGGTAACACCACCCCAAGAGCTTGTTACTACTCACCAACCCGATGCTACTCAAGGTAGCTACGCATCTGCTGCCCGTAAAGGTGCTCAACATCGTGACCCTGCCCGTACTACCAAGCGACGTCTTGCTGCAGGTCGCATGTTCCAAACCACCACCACCAAAGGTCAACAAGGATACCAGTATGTGTATCTAGGCCGCTCTGGTAAAATCCTGCGCTCTGAGGTTCGTTACCAACTTCGCCGAGCTGGTATTGATACTGGCCGTGTGTTAGACATCTGTTTCCCTGCCACTGGCGTCATTGGCATCTTGCTCCACATCCAATATGTTGAGGAATTTCTTGCCTGTATGCGCAAATGTGAAGCTGATCACATTGAAAACTTTCAACCTTTGGATCCCAACAACATTGCTGATCCCAAATATGCTGATCTTGCCATTGAAGAGCGTGAGCAATTGATCTATGAATTCACCAACACCCGTGCTCTGCAAACCCTCTCTTTCCTTCGTCCACTCAACGTTAGTGGTGTTGGCAAATACTTTGTCTCTGCTGGCTGGATCTCTCAAGAAGAGCTAGATATAGCCGTCTCTGAAGCTATCGGTCGTCTTGCCGAGAAGGAGCCCAAAAAGGCTAAATTCTTGTTCAAGCGTCAAAAGGAAGATCATGACAGCAATGGCTCTGCTATGGAACTCTAATGAGTAACATAGCTACTAGTCATACTCCCAATAACAACCCAGTCCACTCCTTTCAAGTCTCTCTCTCCCTTTGGAATGCCAATGGTCTACGTCAATCAACGGTACATGATGTTCTCCATCATGTTCAGAACACTCATGTACTGCTTGTCACTGAAACCTGGCTAACCTCTGGTTCTTTCCCTACTAACTGGTCTCAATTCCACCTCTATGGCTCTAAAGTACCTGGTGCATTTAACCGTGGTTCTGGCGGCATTACTGCCTTTGTCTCTCCTTCCTGTCCTTTCTCTGTCTCTCAACTTCCGTCTTACAATGCACACACTTTGTCCCTTAAGGTTGGCACCCTTACGGTTCATTGTGTGTATCTGCCTCCACCCTTATCTTCGGATAAGGTGCTCTCGCTTCTTCGCTCGTTACCCGTAACCGGTGATACCATCCTTTGTGGTGATTTCAATGCTCGCTTTGGATCTCTACTGGGTGATACTAATGCTAATCCTCGTGGTACCTCACTACTTCCATGGCTGGAGGAGTCCTCTTTTTCCATTCTCAATGAGTCTTTAGCATTTGGTACACCCACATTCACAACTTTTCGACGTCAACAAGAGGTTCATAGCATCATTGATCTGTTTCTTACAAACATTGGCGAGGCTGCTCTGTTACATCCTCAACTGGTGGTTGAATCTGATCTGTCTCTTGGCTCTGATCATCGGCTGATGGTACTTACTTTCGAGTATGTGCCCCCTCCTGATGATACTCTTGGTTCTGGTAGCTCTGGTGGTTTGGCCCCTAGACGGCAATGGAAGCTCTCGAAATTGAGGAAAAAGCGGCCTTTGGGCTTGCTTCGTGAATCCTTTCGATCTTCTGTTGCTCCTTTGGTTGGTTCTCTCTCTGGTTTGGTGTCTGCTCCTCCTGGTGTTTGTCCAGATATTGATGCACTCAACGATTCTTTGAATCAATGTTTGTATGAATCTCTGGATAGCTCAATTGGTGTGAAATCTGGTCGTCCTGGCCACTGGAAAAAGTACTGGACACAGGAAATTGAGGATGCTGCTCGTGAAAGAGATACTATGTATAGTAGATGGAGGTGGGCAAGTCGTTTTGCCAAAGTCGAAACATGGAATCTCTATCAAGCTGCTCACAGGCGTTTTCGTTCTCTTGTACAAGCTGCTAAGCGTCGATCGTGGAATCAGTTTTGCTCTGATTTAGAAAAGGACTTTTCGAAAGCCACTGCTGCAATCAAGCGCATTAAAAGAAACAAGGAATGCTCTGCAACGTACAGTCATCCAGACGGTCCAACTGCCTCTGTCAACACAATGGCGTCCCATCTTGCCTCAGTCTATGATGGCTCTTTGTTGAATAATGCGTCTCGCCCTACTGCTCCCCAAGTGAACAACTCTGATTTGCCTTACGCTGTGCCTACTGATCTGTCTCTGTTTGATGCTGATATACTTGTCGCTCTCATTAAGCGTTTGCCAAATGGGAAAGCTCCTGGTCCTGATCATCTGAAAGCTGAAATGCTGAAGGCTCTAGCATCTGACATTGCACCCGTATTGTCTCTGCTCTTTACACTCTGCTCTCAGTGGTCGTATACACCAGCTCTATGGCGACATGCTCAAGTCTTTCCCATTTACAAGAAAGGTGATGTATCTGATCCTGCAAACTTTCGTCCAATTTCGCTTACTTCGGTGATGCGTAAATTGTTCGAATTCTCTCTGATGCCTGCTCTTGATGAACATTCGCCTGCACTTGATGTTGCTCAAGGTGGTTTTCGCCCACAGCGTAGTCCTCTGGATCAAGCCCTCTGTTTACATGACTTGATGCACGACTACTTCCTCACCCACCATCACTATCCTGTGGTGGCTTTCCTGGACATCAAGTCAGCGTATGATACCGTGGATCGTCGAGTGATTTGGGATGCTCTCTCTCGTTCTTCTCTGCCTCGTTCAGTTCTCAGTTTGCTCATCCACATGTTCGATGATGTACTCGTGTCTGTGTTGATTGCAAATCACACCTCTGTTCCCTTTTCGCCTGCTACTGGCGTATTGCAGGGTTCAGTGCTCAGCCCTCACTTGTACTCTTTGTACATCAACTCTCTGCCTGCTCTTCTTCGTTCTGCTGTCAGTCGCGGTACTATGGTATCACCACCTGGGATGCCTAGTGTTTGCGTGAATAGCCTGCTCTTTGCTGATGATGTAGCCATATTTGGCTCTCGTACTGATGTGCAAACCATGTTGGATGTCGCTTCAGATCACTCGTTCTCTCTTGGCTACAGATGGAAACCATCAAAATGTGCTGTACTTTGTGCTCCCACTGCCTCTACTCGTCATCCATTGTCCCTATACGGTGAACCTCTTCCTGTGGTAGAGGAATTCACGTATCTTGGTATGCCGTTTAGATATAAAGGTCTGTATGCCCCTGGGATTCTCAATCTGCGTGCTTCTGGTGCTATCAAGACAATGGCATTGTTGAATTCGGTTGGTGTCAATCGAAATGGTTTTTCTCTGTTGCTTTGTGCTCGTTTGTATAAAAGCTTTATTCGACCCAAGCTGGAATACGGCTTAGCAATATCGCATCTCTCTTTCCGTGACTTCAAGGCTCTTGATGCTCTGCAAAATCGATTGGTTGGTATGTTTGTTGGTAGTACATGGTACAATGTTGCCAAACATTTGACCTGTATTCCCAGCATGAAGCATCGATATAACGTTCTGACAACACGTTATGCTCTTCGTGCTGATACTCTTCCTGATGATTGCTTGTTGGTTCTGCTTCGTCGTGGCTTACTGTACACTCGTCTAGACAGATTTATTTGTCAAAACCCGTTGTATCTGACACTATCTGATCCGCCGCCATTCACCACTGCTGGTCTTACTGAAATCTTCGATTCGTATTGGCAAGATCAAGTGGATCGTCAACTTGCTACCGCTGCTGCTACTGGTGCTCAGACTCTCCTTCGTGCTTGTCGTCCGTCTGTCTCTCGTCCAGATCCCATTCTGTATCTGCCTATTGGTCGATCTGCTCGTAGTCGTCTTGTGCGGTGGCGTCTTGGACGTTTCACCAACATGCGTGAAGAATGTCCGTGCACTACCGGTGAGTTTATCTCCCGAGATCACTTTCTGACATGTCGTGCTCTGGATCGTACCTTTTTTGATGCTTTGCCACCTGCTCCACCTGGTGTACATCGCATTGACCATGCTCTGAACTGTCTTCCAGACAAAGCTTCAGCTGGTCCACCGTACTTTTGGTCTGCTTTGCTCCTTTTGTTGCATGCCATTGATTGCCTTGTGCATCCTCTGGCTGTGATCCCACCAGATCCAGATCCTGGATCGCTCTGGTTTTCTGCTCATTGATGAACGTTTGTTGTTTTTGCTTTCTCGGTGCGATGCCACGGTGGTAAGTAATTATCAAAGTTCCCATCCGTTGGTCATTCCTCCAGATCAAATCAACAATACCAGTATTCATGCCGTCCCTTTGCCACTACCACACTTTCCTTTTTCCCTTTTCTTAGTTAGTGTCCCCATAAGGGTTTTTTGTACCTGCTACTCTTTTGTTTCTAGAATTCTAGGCTAATGCTCCCATCGAGTGCCCATTGAATTCATGTATATAATAAAAATCAACGTTAAACTGAGCTACATCCCCACATCCCCACCCTTCTTTCGCTTTTGAAATTTTATATTACGTTCCGCCAAAAATTCAGGTACCACGTGATTAGAAAATTCCAATAAGTGTATCCAAGCAGTAGTAAACAAAGCAGTAATCACCAAACGAGCATACATTAAGTGCCTAGTACTTGAAGTATAACCTGTGAAAACCTCAGCTCGATTGAACAGATATTCATCTTTTTTGAAAAACCCACAAAAAACATCATATTTTTCTTTCGACATCTCAACACCTTTGTATCGATCAACAATGACAATGGACACCGATACACCAGCTACTCTCATGTCGCAGATGGATCTGCAGAGACTAGTATTGACCATGCAACAGGACATCTCTGCCCACAACAGTGCTTTGCAAGAGCTAAATGCCTTGAAAACCACTATTTTGAATCTCCAAAAACAAAATGAATCCCTGACCCAAGAGAATGAGCGTCTGCGTCAGCAACTCAACTCTCAACAAGGTTCCACAACCACTCAAGCGCAACCCAAATCAGGTATTCAACAGCAACCCAAACCTCATTCTTCAGCTACTCAATCCACGCAACAAGCACCCAATGCCACCAAAAAGACTCCCAACAACTCTTGGACCGAAGTAATCAAACGTTCCAAAAAGGTTCGCAACCCTGCCGATGTAACTGACAAACATCGCCAAGCTATTACTCGTGGTTTTAACTTGGCTCCTGAAGGGCCCAAAGGCTACACAACGGTGTACTTTAACCGCTCTCGCCGCTTCACTCGCACTGAAGTCCGCAACAACTTGCATCTGATCAAAGCTGATGCTTCTCGTATCATTGATGTAACGTTCCCTGCTAGAAACATCATTGGCGTCCTAGTCCATTTGCAATACAAGGACAACCTCGTCTCCATTCTCACCAAGAACAACATCAATGTTGTGGAAGGCTTTGATCCTACTGATCCCAAACACCTCGCTGACCCCAAGTTTAAAGAGATGTCCCTCTCTAAGCGTGAGGATGCTGCCTTTGACCTGCAAATCAATCGTTGTGCCAAGTCTCTTGTCTACCTTGCCAATCGTCGTTCTCGTCTTTTTGCTTCTGTTGCTAATCACTTTTTGGAAAATGGTTGGACCACCACTGAATACATTGATTCTGTCGCCCCTGTCAATAACATCTTTGGCTCTTCTGGTTTCAAGAAAAGCTTTGGCTCATCTGATGTTGACATGTCTGATTCCGACGAAGAAGAGTATTAATGATTGAGAGTCCTCTCAGTCATTATACATCCTCCTCGCTCCCTGACCATCCTCTCTCTGCTTCTAATCCGTCCTCATCAATACCAACTATACTCAATAACACTATACCTACTACTCCTCCTCCTCCTACAGCTTTGGCTCCAGTCATTAATAGCGCTTCTCAACTCACTCCACTCACCATTGGCCTCTGGAACGCTCGCGGTCTCAGAGATACCACCATTGATGATGTTCTCCGTTATTGCCAATCCTTCTCTGTGCTGTTCATTACCGAAACATGGCTGAACCGCCATCCCATCCGACTACCCACCAATTGGCAGCAATTCCACTTACCTGGCGTCACTGTCGCAGGCGGTGGTCGTGGCTCTCGTGGCATTACATGCTTAATCAACCCTTCCTGTCCCCTTACAGCATTCCAGACGCCTTTGCCCTCTGCTCTTCAAGAGTTTGCTTTGGGTATTCAACTTGGTCGTGAACTTCGGCTCATTTGTCTGTATATACCACCTGAGCAAGCGGATCTCTATACTGAAAATGTCTCTTCCATCCTGAATGCGATCCCGTTGGATCATGACACAATCATCTGTGGCGATCTGAATGCCCGCATGGGTAGCTTTGTTGGTGACTCCTCTACAAATAACCGTGGTCGTCTACTTCAAGAGTACTGTGCCGATAATCAATTAAACGTTTTGAACTGTCAATTAGCCCACTCTACACCTACCTTTGAGGACCGTCGTAGTGGGCGGAATGTAAGTAGCATTGTCGATTACTACATCTCAAATGTAGAATCACTTTCCTTTGCCTCTCTGGATACCTCATCTCCACCTTCTTCCTCCTCAATTAGTATTTACTCTGACTTGTCTTTGGGATCTGATCATAAACTGATGTCTCTGACGTTTGATTACCACTCAAACGAACCTGCTCTTGCTATGCCTGCTACGCCATCACCATCACCTCGTCTCCTATGGAAGCTCTCACGTCTACAAGAAACGGATGTACGCAATTTGTATGCACAACGCTTTACAGCCCTCTCTCAACCGTTGCTACAACAGCTGATCTCGCTTGTGCGCTCACCACCTGATACACAACCTCCAATTGATGCCCTCAACAGTGATCTCACCAATTGCATATATCAGGCACTGGATGAATCCGTTACTCGGCAATCCCAGCGACCCAACTTTTGGAAGAAATTCTGGACCCTCGATCTTCAACGGCTCTGTGATCATCGTGAAGCTCTCTATCGTAAATATCGTCGTTGTCCCGCTTCATTGGACAAGGCATATTGGTGGAATCAACATGTGGAAGCACATCAAAAGTTCAAACAAGCCCTTCGTAGAGCTAAACAGGTTTCGTGGCACGCATTCTGTGAATCTTTATTCAAGCAAGACTTTTCAAAGGCCATGTCAAAAATCAAGTTGATCAAATCCAGACGACAAAGACAATCAGGGTATCTACATGTGGACGGTGCTCAAGCTGGTGCTAATGCTATGCGTGATCACCTTGCTACCATTTATGCTGGATCCAATCTCCCAACAAATCGACCTCCATGCCCTTTTGCTACACATGGTAGACATCTGCCATATGGTGTTCCTCCTCCTCAGTCAGCCTCCCATCTTGGTGGTACTCGTCTGGCAAAATGGTGACATCAGTACATTGAATCCGCATGCTTCTCCTTTCATCCCATCATACCTCTCACATAGAACTCTACCACATGATGACTCTGACCCAACACGTCGTGTTGTCTCAGCATCGGTCCACAACGAAGCTTTTGACGAGATTATTAGTATTGACCATATCATTCAGCAGATCAAGTCGTTGCCATACCGTAAAGCACCTGGCCGTGATTCAATTCGTGGTGAAATGCTGAAACCCATTCAGAAACCACTTGCCACTGTTCTGTCATACCTCTTTGCTCTGACCTATCAATGGTCTTACACACCAGCGGATTGGCGTCATGGTAATGTTTGTAGCATCTACAAGAAGGGGCCTGTCACGGAGGCATCAAGCTTTCGGCCCATCTCATTGACTAGTACACTGAGAAAACTCTTTGAAATGTGCCTTGCTCCCCTTGTCCTCACCATTTCACCACCATTAGATGTAGCCCAGAATGGTTTCCGATCCGCAAGAAGTGCACTTGATAGTGCTCTTAGTCTCCAAGACTTAATGAAAGTCTACCAGAACCAACACTACCACTGGCCAACTGTGTGCTTCCTTGATATCAAGAGTGCCTATGATGTTGTTGATCGCCGTGTGATCTGGAATTCGCTGCTCTCTGCCAATGCTCCAATGCCACTTGTCTCATTGCTCTCCAATTTGTTTGACGATGTTTCCATTTCAGTGCTGAATCAGCAATGCGTGTCCCAAGAACTCTCACTGCATACTGGATTGCTTCAAGGCTCCACCCTTAGTCCCCACTTATTCAGTATCTTTATCAACTCACTGCCAGCTTTGTTGCGTCAAGCTGCATCGTCCTCCACCACTCGTGTCATGTCAACATCACCATCATGTGCTCCCTCTCCTCTTTGGTCCGTCATAACACCCACTCATGCTACTAATATTGCTATTAATGCTTTATTATATGCTGATGATGTTGCTATTCTAGGTTCTGCTCGTGAAGTAAAACAGATGCTGACACTAGCTGAATCACATTCCCTTGCACTTGGGTATCGCTGGGCTCCTGCCAAATGTGCTATCATCAATCCACCGTCCTCCACCTCATCTACCTTTGTTGACCTGACCTTGTATGGAGAATCTCTTCCTGTTGTCGATGAATTTGTGTATCTCGGTATTCCATTTGACCGCAAGGGCATCTGCACAGCATCTATTGTCAAGAAATGTCAGCGTGGTACCATGGCTTCGATGGCTCAGCTTAACTCCATTGGATGCAATCGTTCTGGCTTCCCTCTGCTCTTCTCCACCAAATTGTATGCTTCATTCATCAGACCCAAACTGGAATATGGTATTGGCATTGCCAATATGCGTGTTGCTGATTTCAAGGCTCTTGAAAAGGTCCAAGATACGTGCCTCCGCATGATATTTGGTGGCCATCGTGCTGCTTCCACCATGGTGTTTCGACACATGACAAATCTGCCTCTGATGCGACAACGTGCTGCTATACTGGTGACTCAATTCTGCTTGCGCTCACAATTCCTCCCAGAAGATGGCCTGCTGATACTGCTCTCTGATTCTCTACCTGGTTCATCTTTGAAAAGATTAAAAAAGCAACACATGGCTGCCCGCGCGCTTGATGAAGTACCTTTTGCAAATCAACGTCACATGAAACAATGGTTCCTTGCTGAACGCCAACATTGGCACGCTGAGTTCCTGACAAAAACAGACATGGTGCTGATCCGTGCTTGCCGACCCACTATTGGCATTGATCCTGTTATGTATGTACCTGCCAGTCGTCCTTGTCGTAGTCGTCTTATTCGTTATAGAATGGGATGGCTTCCGGGTAAGCCACGACCTTGTGCATGCAATGAAGATCATACATCCCGTCGCCATCTACATGAATGCCCCACTTTGCCACCTACTTTGCTTCTGTCTCTTCCTGTTCCGCCTGCTGACTTCACCGGCACCATCATTGACCATGCTTTGAACTTGATTCCATCCTCCTCATCTCCTTCCAACTGTCCACCCTGGTGGTCTGATCTCTGTACCTTGCTGTGGCATTTTGACCAGCTCTGTAATCCCGATGGCGATTACACAACGGATCCAGTTCCAGGACAAGTGTGGGCTTCCCCGGCCTAACATGCGTCTACTGACATCCTGCTCTGTGGTGAACCGATTGTGATCTGCTTCCTCTGTTTGCCCCTCCACTGCTACACTCTTTTACGCACGATGCGAGGGAATTCATGTTGTCTTTGATCTTTCTTATTAGCCATGTGCCTCCCACCCACCACCCAGACAATTCAAATATTGCATAGCGTTCCTGAAATATTTGTCGCTCCCTGAATCCCAGAACCTTGGTTCTGACACTTCCTCACGTTCGCCTCCCAAGTGCTAGCAATAATGATCAAAAGATCGAATGCATTTAGCCTTTACTTTATTAATTTCTTCTTGCTTTTAATAAACACATACATTTTCGCCTGAGCTACATCCCCATCTCTTTCCGTTTTTCATCACTTTTTGCCACCTTCCCCGGTAAAAAGTATTTCCTCACTATAAAAGCGGTTTATCTCGACAACAAACACTCCAACTAGCCTTCAGTTGTACCAGTTTACTTGCATTTAGTCAACGTACATTGTGTTATACTTCCAGTTTGTTGGACATCTTTTTCATATTTTTATTGAATCTCCAAAGTTTGATAGAATATTTTCAGCCATGCTCAACAATAATCAGCAATCTATGGATTTGAATCAGCTCATCCAAACTGTTCAACAACAACAGCAACAACTGGTCTCTCTCACCGAGCGAGTACAGCAACATGACAATCTCCTTGCTCGCCTGGACCTTTTGGAAAAGGAAAATGGAGAATTGAAAAATCAGTTACAGGCCAAGGACCTTGCAATTGAAAAATTACAGGGCCAACTCTCATCCCGCCGCACCAATCAAGGTGCTCTTTCCAGCTCTCAGGTAACACCACCCCAAGAGCTTGTTACTACTCACCAACCCGATGCTACTCAAGGTAGCTACGCATCTGCTGCCCGTAAAGGTGCTCAACATCGTGACCCTGCCGTACTACCAAGCGACGTCTTGCTGCAGGTCGTATGTTCCAAACCGCCACCACCAAAGGTCAACAAGGATACCAGTATGTGTATCTAGGCCGCTCTGGTAAAATCCTGCGCTCTGAGGTTCGTTACCAACTTCGCCGAGCTGGTATTGATACTGGCCGTGTGTTAGACATCTGTTTCCCTGCCACTGGCGTCATTGGCATCTTGCTCCACATCCAATATGTAGAGGAGTTTCTCGCCTGTATGCGCAAATGTGAAGCTGATCACATTGAAAACTTTCAACCCTTGGATCCCAACAACATTGCTGATCCCAAATATGCTGATCTTGCCATTGAAGAGCGTGAGCAATTGATCTATGAATTCACCAACACCCGTGCTCTGCAAACCCTCTCTTTCCTTCGTCCACTCAACGTTAGTGGCGTTGGCAAATACTTTGTCTCTGCTGGCTGGATCTCTCAAGAAGAGCTAGATATAGCCGTCTCTGAAGCTATCGGTCGTCTTGCGAGAAGGAGCCCAAAAAGGCTAAATTCTTGTTCAAGCGTCAAAAGGACGATCATGACAGCAATGGCTCTGCTATGGAACTCTAATGAGTAACATAGCTACTAGTCATACTCCCAATAACAACCCAGTCCACTCCTTTCAAGTCTCTCTCTCCCTTTGGAATGCCAATGGTCTACGTCAATCAACGGTACATGATGTTCTCCATCATGTTCAGAACACTCATGTACTGCTTGTCACTGAAACCTGGCTGACCTCTGGTTCTTTCCCTACTAACTGGTCTCAATTCCACCTCTATGGCTCTAAAGTACCTGGTGCATTTAACCGTGGTTCTGGTGGCATTACTGCCTTTGTCTCTCCTTCCTGTCCTTTCTCTGTCTCTCAACTTCCGTCTTACAATGCACACACTTTGTCCCTTAAGGTTGGCACCCTTACGGTTCATTGTGTGTATCTGCCTCCACCCTTATCTTCGGATAAGGTGCTCTCGCTTCTTCGCTCGTTACCCGTAACCAGTGATACCATCCTTTGTGGTGATTTCAATGCTCGCTTTGGATCTCTACTGGGTGATACTAATGCTAATCCTCGTGGCACCTCACTACTGCCATGGCTGGAGGAGTCCTCTTTATCCATTCTCAATGAGTCTTTAGCATTCGGTACACCCACATTCACAACTTTTCGACGTCAACAAGAGGTTCATAGCATCATTGATCTGTTTCTTACAAACATTGGCGAGGCTGCTCTGTTACATCCTCAACTGGTGGTTGAATCTGATCTGTCTCTTGGCTCTGATCATCGGCTGATGGTACTTACTTTCGAGTATGTGCCCCCTCCCGATGATACTCTTGTTCTGGTAGCTCTGGTGGTTTGGCCCCTAGACGGCAATGGAAGCTCTCGAAATTGAGGAAAAAGCGGCCTTTGGGCTTGCTTCGTGAATCCTTTCGAACTTCTGTTGCTCCTTTGGTTGGTTCTCTCTCTGGTTTGGTGTCTGCTCCCCCTGGTGTTTGTCCAGATATTGATGCAATCAACGATTCTTTGAATCAATGTTTGTATGAATCTCTGGATAGCTCAATTGGTGTGAAATCTGGTCGTCCTGGCCACTGGAAAAAGTACTGGACACAGGAAATTGAGGATGCTGCTCGTGAAAGAGATACTATGTATAGTAGATGGAGGTGGGCAAGTCGTTTGCCAAAGTCGAAACATGGAATCTCTATCAAGCTGCTCACAGGCGTTTTCGTTCTCTTGTACAAGCTGCTAAGCGTCGATCGTGGAATCAGTTTTGCTCTGATTTGGAAAAGGATTTTTCGAAAGCTACTGCTGCAATCAAGCGCATTAAAAGAAACAAGGAATGCTCTGCAACGTACAGTCATCCAGACGGTCCAACTGCCTCTGTCAACACAATGGCGTCCCATCTTGCCTCTGTCTATGATGGCTCCCTGTTGAATAATGCGTCTCGCCTTGCTGCTCCGTCCAATTTCTCTGATTTGCCTTATGATGTGTCCACCGCTGATTTGGGTCTATTTGATGCTGATACACTTGTCTCCCTCATTAAGCGTTTGCCAAATGGAAAAGCTCCTGGTCCTGATCATTTGAAAGCTGAAATGCTGAAGGCTCTAGCATCTGACATTGCACCCGTATTGTCTCTGCTCTTTACACTCTGCTCTCAGTGGTCGTATACACC